>NC_043996.1:21654484-21681984 GCF_902150065.1 Myripristis murdjan | reverse complement strand
ATGACCTCAGCACTGGATGTAATTTCCTCTCAAGAGCTCTTGGAAAGGGAGAGCTTATGTTGTTGAGCTCATGTCGTTGGGGCTGGTAACAACAGCTTGCCATTGTATTAATTATTGTCAGGGAATCCAAGGGGTGTAGATAATACAGAATGCACTGTTTGGTCCCGTTTGTTTCACTTGTCAGTGGAGTGAATAATTGGGAGTGCTGACCATATTAGACACAGAGAATTTCTAAAAGATATGACTCGAACAGTCGCAACACAAAAGTAGGGCTTGGAAATTAAAAGCTTAATGTCTGAGAATTTCAAATCAATATGGAATAATGTGTTGGCTTCTCCTTGCCAAAGGAACTTACTGAAGTTAAACTCTATTTGACAACAGTGATTCTGATTCACAGAGAAAACTTGCTGTTTGGGAGTATTATGCTAAATTAGGGGAATCATGAGTTATTACATTTTACATTTTATTTTTTTTTCCACAGGAAAGAAACATTATATGTCGTGTGGCAATAATATATTTGATCGAAGTCACAGTTTAGAGAGAGATTTATTTTATGAAACCATGAAACTTGAGGCTTTTGCTTTTCAGACGGGTGCCAGATATTTTGCGCTCCAGCCCCAGACTTTAAAGGCTCAAGAACATTGATACAATTTGGGTGGGGGTGGGTTGCTAATACAATGGGGCTCATCTTGCAATTCTCTCAAGGAATAACTATCAGTCCTGCTACAGCAGCTTCAGCGTCCCTAGGTGACCGCGCCACTGAGCCCGTGCTCGCTCCATCGCATCCCACTCCACGCCTGCTGCCACCCTGAAGGTAGATGCATCACGCTGGGGAGAGTGTGCAACAGCAGCCCCCACCCTCCACCCACCACCCTTCAGCCCCCACGCTCCTCTACAGCACCGTGGCCCCCTGCGGCCCCCCACACTATGGGTCTCCACTACAACCCTGGTCCCTACAGCCCAGGCTCTCCCTCAGGTGAGTCGCCACATCACCTCCATGTCTCCTCCCACCTGAACTGTACAATTGGTACCCTTTGTCATTTGAGAATGCCTCACACACACACACACACACACTGTACACACACGCTCCTGTGCTCACTCTAGAGGGGACACCGCCTGTTCCTCTCTGCTCACCTCCCGGCTGCCGGCTGACTCTCTGAGCCGTGTCTGTGGTGGCGACGCCATGTGTGGGGATCTAGGGGTTTCAAACAGCAGGCCTCCCATACTCCCTGAATGGCAAATATAAGCTCTTCCACTTTAATACACAGTGGGTATTTTATGAATCATCTATGACTAACTTTGATCGGAGATGACAAACGTGCTCTGATCGGTCCCAAAATCAGTACATAGTGTCAAAGTAGCAATCGATTTTAAACATATCATGCTCAAGTTCCCAATGCATCACAGTGAAGGAAAAGCAGCTGCCTCTGCCTCACACTTTAAATGACCCTCTCACTTTCTCCTCACCTATATAAATTGAACCTATGCTTCAAGCAAACTCCTTTGTTCCTTTGGTGATAAAGCTGCTCTTGGGGGATGATAAACTGGTAAAACCATTGCCAGCGACAGTTAAAGTAACAGTTGTCTGGGCTCTGAAGCGGGAACTCCTAATCAGAAGCTTCTGCACCCCTAAAATATGGTAACTGTTTCTAGTCGTCACATATCCAAAGCAGTCATATCGCATTACAATATCATCTCACACAAATAATTGTTAACTCTTCTGCAATCAGACGCAAAACAGATAGACAGATGTTGCATCAAAGGAGAGCTGCTGGTGTTTAAGCATACAGTACATGGGGGGAGGAGGGGAGCTGGGGGGGGGGGGGGGGGTATCTCAAATTATACTTGGGGAGATCAATAATTCAAGTATAACCACTAAAAGCTTAGAAATTAGACAGTTACTGCAACCTGCAGTTTGCCAAATTGATTTTTATACGATCCTTATAACATATCCATGCACAGTATTTATTTATGCTGCCTGCAACATTTTAGAGTTGCTTTCTCCCCCTTTCCTTTGAACAATTTTTGATCAGGGAAAAACCTGTGCACCATAATACTTGCAAAAAGCCATAAATTAGAACTTTCACTTTATAGGTTGCCATACCACACCACACTTAGTTAACAAAATATTTTTACAAACAAGATGATATCATCCTCTCCATGATATTAATATGATATGTTCTCTGATCTGTAAACAGCTGGTTATCTTGCTTTTCCACGATAAGAGAAAGTGCTGAGGATTTCCGCTTGGTGAGCACATTTGGGCTGAATCTTTCACACGTCACAAATTGCAGATGGGAAGCAGTGATCTTGAACAGCCGATCACATTTCCGTGACCATCTGACACCTTCCATTTAGGAAAATAATACTTTCTATCTTAGCATACCCTCTGCAGCAGCCAGCAAAAGGAATTATGCCTGGTAGACTTTGCTATTCACAACTTTGGAGCTTCTCCTTGTTTTGTTTCATTGCATTGATTAGATTAAATGCTCACTCTTTAATCAGTTATTCAAGGCTACAATCATCTGTGCAGTGTGTGTTAGTTTGTTATTTTCTGTATTGTTATCAATATGCCCATAACTATGCTGTTATTACAATTATTAACAATGAGAAAATGTGTGATAATAGCAGTACTACAGCAAATGAGACTACACAGACTTATAATGACCCACGTATACAGCAGAAGGTCAATGGTTGGATCTTTTATGTACATTAATTTAACAGCCAGCAGCTATTTTGAAGACTCAGACTTTGACTTAAATATACTGATCTTATGCAACTCATGCTTTTTACTGCTATAGCTCCCCTTTTCTCTCTATTATATTAAACACCTTTCTGTTTTAAGAGCAATTCATTATTAGCGTCATATTTCCAGAGCACAGAGGATGATAAATTTAAACACTTTTTTTATCCATAGAGGTAGATATGGTATCTGTGTAATATGACAGATAAATATGAGTTGGGTTAACTGGTACAGAGAGTTGTAAATCACTGTAGTGTGATTCTTTGTCTCAAAGGGTTTAATTAGTCTAGAAATTCTCCTCTTATCTGATGACCCCCCTCCCTCTCCACTCTGCAACAACCTACAACCATAAATGCCCTGCAATCTGAAGACCAGTGGCCTCAGGAGACTGAGTTGCTACAAAGAGCTGAAAGAGTTGGAAATGGTCATTTCATTGCGTTAGAATAGCTCGCTCGAGACTTGGGTAATGTAGTGCTAACTGAGTGCTGGCAAAGATAACAGTATGTGAATCCAAATTGAAATACAATGAAGTACTGTAATGCTCTGCAGTGCTAAGTCCACTGAAAACGGGGTAAACACACAACAATAACAATGAAACAATGTCTTTTTTAAGCCATTAACCAACATAATTGTGTTGTTTTTTTTTTCTGCAGTAATGATTATTATTTGAAATGTCATGCACAATCCAAGTCAACCCATGGAGTTCATGTAGAATGAATTTGTTCAGTGTAAACTACAAGTCTGTGGTGCACAGGCAGCGAGCTTGTCAAATATTCAGGCATCAAACAACACTTCAGTTCTATCTTTTATAAATGCTACCTATGTATGTGGCCTGTTATTGCTTGACGGTAGCATGGTGTTGCTCTATTTCATAGTACATGAACAAAACCATTTATCCCTATCTGTCATTTCATAACTTGTGAGGTATCTGTCACTTCTGGTCCCAGGGGAGCCCTGTATGTAAGTTTTTACTCTAAATGAGCTCTTTATTTAATTGGCAGTTCACTATATCCTAATAAGTGATAAGTTTTAACAGGTTTTGATTGGATTTAGTGCGACCGGTTTTTGTTTTGTTTGGGAAGGATGCATAATTTGGTGAACTTGAAACCATCCAGTGTCACTCTATAAATAAAGAGTTTCATTTTAAAGGGCAACATATCCATTTTTAAAGAAAAAAATGAATAGAGGATTTAAGAGAGTATTAATCACTGTTTCATATGGGGTGGATATGATTTTTTTGTGTTCTTTTCATTCATTCATTTAATTTCTTAACTTGCTTATTCCTATTCAGGGTCAAGGGGAGTATACACCTTAACATAGTTAATTGACAGTGATTAGCTCACTTGACAGGCAGCATTAATTTTACAAGATTGAAATTGCTGTTTTTTTTAAATGTCAGTTGTTTTATTTTGAAATGACTCTTTCCACATGTCCAGATAGAGCACCCACACCCCAAACCCCAGGTGGGACATGAGCAGAACTGTGGCATCCTGCAGTGAAAGTAAATTAATTCACTGTAAATTTATATGACTGTAACCTGCTGATTATAATGCAGAATTCACTACCAAGTGACTCACATTCATTTTTTTTTTTTTTTTTTTGTGACAGGGTGCTTGGTGCAGTTATTCTAGTGACAGGGGCTTAACAAATCACTGACTGGACGTTCAAACATGAGAACAAGGAGCCTCACTGTCACCGTGTGACTTTCCAATCAGCTTGATTCAGTGAAGACACAATCAGTAAATTTAAGGAGCTGAGGTGATGTGACAACATACAGTATATCAGGGCTTGGGAAAACTTTCCATGGGCTTACACAGGCATATGGACTCTGAATATGGTGTTGTGTGGGGGTTCATTGTTGTATTTACAAGCAGGATATTCAGATACAGCACACTACTGTGCACTGTTAGTCTGACCCTGTGATGAATCTTGTATTAGGTTTCAGCCCTTTGTGTTTTCAGGCCTGCAGCAAGGCCTGGGGGTTGTGAAACAATGTACTGTTCTGACAAGACACCAGCACAGGTAAACATGTTACCTAAGAATATTTCATCCTCTTCATCAGGATGAATATGTATTGTTATATAACTTTGTGCATCACTTTAGGTGATGTGCTTTGTTTTATTATGGCTGTGCATTGTGACCTGATCTGCTCCTTTTACTTGAGAAATTAAAAATAATTCTTTCATCTGATTTAATTCAACGTTACTAAACTGGATCTGTACATCATGATATGTATGCTGTGGATAATATAGATGCAAAACTTAAGTTTGTATATAAGCACCTTCTTTTGAAGGACTAGCAGGAGCAGAATGAGATGAGGGGTTATTTTGGCGATGGAGATTAAGGCAGGGGCTTTTTGTCATTTGTGCGAGACAAGCCATTCATCCATCCAGTTCACAGCCAAAAAAAGGCTGGTCCCAGAAATTAGCAGTTTCAGCTCAGCAGCAAAGTCGTCGGGCTGTGAAGGCAGAGAGAAATTGACTAATTAGCAATGCGCACTAAAACTTGACGGTTCTCTCTATAACAGCGAGGGAAAGACTCGGTTTTTCTCCCCCTTTCTCTTTTCTTTCTTCCATAGATGTTTGAAATCGCAGTCATTTACGCTCGACAGTTTTTACAATAGCCTTGAGCCATAATTTTGCGAGTCTCTCCAGCATCCATACCCCTGCATGGTCTCTCTCCACCGGCCATGCACGACCGTTTCTCTCCCCAACCGTGGATTTCCTATTACTCTCGTTACGACTCACTGAGCCCCAGGCCCAAGGATAATGATGTGTTGTTTCTTGGTAGCATAATTTGTCACACGTATATTTCTTCTTCTTCTTCTCTTGCAGAAAGCACAGCTCCCTCTCACACACTCACACACTTCTTGTTAATTCAGAAGAACAAATGATCAACGTCAACAAATAACGTGAAATAGTGACTTTATGAGTTGGAATCAATGATTATTTTGAGGCACCACCGACCATAGACTTTAAAGGAAAGGACATTTCTTAAAAAAGGAGAACAAAGGAAATTCAAGTGAGATTATTGGGAACCTGAAGCTTACTTTCTTTTTTGTCAAGAGCTGAAGTCAGGTAAGTTTGGCTCCTTCTCAGGCAAGCTGCTCACATCATTTAGTTGTGACAGGCGCTTTTAGAGAATGTGGCGACAACGTTACAGGACGCTTGTGTCAAGTTTGCAAACATTACGCACATCGAAATCGCTTTTTAGAGTGTCTAAGAAACATTACATGTGCATACGACATTTATCTTTTACCGAAAGCTGCATTTCAATTAATAATTTTCGATACTCACGTCTGCCTAACTCAGGTAGGCTAAAAGCGAAACGCACCCGTACTGTGATGACGGCTGGGAGACAAACTAATTGCTTTTGTATGACTCCGTAAATCTGTGCAATGTGTAATGTCCTCATTGTGGGGGTGTGCAGCAAGATAAGAGAACGATAAGTGTTAGCTGAATGCTGCATATTATCCGTCCACCGTAGGGGTTGTCTCTTTTTTCCGTATCCAACAACTTCAGTTGCGTTATCGAGGGGAAAAGCGCTGCAGCATCTCCGTATCCTAGTTTTGTTTTGACAGCGCGCTGCAAACCTCAGCCTCCATTTAAATCATCTTGTCTTGAGTAAGAATGAATAAGAGTGCCACACTGTTGGAACTACTGCGGTTTTGTTTGTTGCTTTACGACCAGAGCTCAAAGTTGAATCCGCCTGAACCCGTATCGGATGTAGATTCTCGCCGGCTGGCATGGCATTATTCCCAGTTGGACGGACGGGCGATCTATTCAATATTCCTAACTTAGCCGAGAAATCCTGCCCTATTGTAATAGTTGGGGGATAGATAACATCTAGGCTGACGTGTATTGTACAAATAAATGACCTGAGGTAAATGGCTTCTTGCATGGTTTATTTGTTGCCTAGGTGGCGTTCACAGTCAGGAAGTCATGTCCAGATCGGGTGATAGAACATCCACCTTTGACCCAACACACAGTGACACCCTGCTGCATGGGCTCAATCTCTTATGGAGGAAACAGCTTTTCTGTGATGTGACTCTCACTGCCCAGGGACAGCAGTTCCACTGCCACAAAGCAGTGCTGGCATCCTGCTCCCAGTACTTCAGGTCTCTCTTTTCCTCCCACAATGTAATCAACAGTGAGGGTAGCAAAGGGGACCAGGGGAGCAGTGGGACCCCCTCATCTTCCCCTGATGACAAGCTGGTGACCACCAGCACCAGGCCCATCAATAACCTGGTACTCCAGGGCTGCTCCTCCATTGGACTACGGTTAGTGCTGGAGTACCTGTACACTGCCAACGTGACTCTTTCCCTGGACACGGTGGAAGAGGTGCTGTCAGTCAGCAAGATACTCAACATCCCCCAGATCACCAAGCTCAGCGTGCAGTTCCTCAATGACCAGATCTCCGTGCAGAACTACAAGCAGATCTGCAAGATTGCAGCGCTCCACGGACTGGATGAGACCAAGAAGCTGGCCAACAAGTACCTGGTGGAGGACGTGCTGCTGCTGAACTTTGAGGAGATGTGTGCCATGTTAGATGCTCTGCCGCCCCCGGTGGAGTCAGAGCTGGCTCTCTTCCAGATGTCAGTCCTCTGGCTGGAGCATGACCGGGAGACTCGCATGCACTATGCCCCGGACCTTATGAAGAGGCTGCGCTTCGCCCTCATACCTGCCCCCGAGCTGGTGGAGAGGGTGCAGTCGGTTGACTTCATGAGGAGTGACCCTGTGTGCCAGAAACTGCTTCTTGATGCCATGAATTACCACCTGATGCCCTTCAGGCAGCACTGCAGGCAGACCATGGCCAGCAGGTGAGGATGAGACCACACAGACAGACAAACAAGTAAACACAGAGACACAGATACAGATGCAAACACACACACACACACACACACACACACACACACACACACACATACACACACAGACGTGAGTACACACACACACACACACACACACACACACACACACACACAGTCACACCACACACCAGTAGGCTGTTTGAGAGTGGATGAAGGCAGATTAAATGCATCCGCCTTGTTAAATTTGACACACTCATTACAAGTATTGGTCACACTGCCTGTGTGCTGGGAGGAGTGAGGTCTGAGGCCCAGTCAATGAGGGGTTTGGGACTTTACCAGAAAAGACAATACCAGCTGCCAAGAGGTTTGAACTGTGCTTTGCTACACTATATCCACAATTACAAGGTTACCTCGTGTTTTTGTGAAGGAAAAAAACAACAATGAACCCCCACACAACACCAACTTATTTTCTCACACATCTGTGTAATTGCACTGTAATCAGTGCAGACATGAAACTAGACAAAGGTTATACATTTGATTTGCAGCTATAATGTGAAATGCTTTAATTAAATTCTCACTACAGTTACATGGAAATTACATATGAATTGTGAATTGAGTACAATTAAAAAAGTACTGCAGCTGTTCCTGCTACACTAATGGGAATTTGGCACATCTGAGTGTAGAATTGCATTGCATCTGAGAAATATAGGGTGCATTGTCTGTCAGTGTGGGGGACAAATAGGTGCTGCTCCTTTATTCAGGTTGGATGCATGCGTTTCATCTGCGCAAGCATGGGCCAAGCTGCACGGCCATACATGTTTGTTATGATCAGCACTTTAAGGACTGGTAAGTAGACAGGCGCTGTCAGTGAGATGAGTGATTGATGGTGCTGTTGTCAGGCGTTGTTTACAGAGCTGGCTGTAGTTAGACAGTCAAGGCTGAAAATATTTTGAATAGTGTTGACATCGATATTCAAATTTTGATTCCACTGTATGTATTTGCTGGACCTAAAAGGGTGAACAGTAGATGAATAGAGCTGTAGCACTAGAGGATGTATATATACCTGGAAATCTAATTTTGCATGGATCTGAAAGTGGAAACATATTGCACGTAGATACCCCCTGCATTTTCCTAATAACAGATCTATTCCCGCATATGGATCTAAATGAGCAAGGAATCAGGAATCCTCATAATTAGTTTCACATGCCACTGTTTCTCTCCTCTCAATTAATCACCATTATCTATGTCCAGGGGCTCATTTGCATATGAATAACCCCAAAACACTTCTTTAGTGGGCCAGTAGCAGAGAGGATGTACTGAGGGTGGTGATTTAGCCAAGCATAAAAAATTAAAATAAAAAATACAATTGGTGAAAGAGTCTGACTATAAAGGACAACTGTTCCTAATCTTTTACAGCACATCATGATTAATTGGTAGATATTCAGATTTGTGTTGAAATCCATTAGGAACCAGATAATAGTCGTTAATGTATAGTCAACGTGCAGTTCTGAGGTTGTATTCCATATACAAACAGCAGGAAATATCTCACAATTGGCTCAGAGATGTCACATGAATTATTATAGCCAATGAAAGGGAGACGCTTTATAGGCAAGTTTATGTACTCAATTGTGCCCTTAGCCTCCAGCATGGCACCCTGCAGAACCATCCTAGCTTCACAGCTAATTGAAAAGATATCTTTAGAGTAAAATAACCATGCAGTGACACATCAAAAGGATAAGTACGCTGTTGAGCATTTTTACTTGATTGTGTTAAATTTGGTCATATTTTGCATGAGTTTGTAGTCTCAACTTCAGCACCTCTATTTTGACAAAGTGTATTTATTCATTCATCCATGCATTCATTCTGTCTGTTTCATCCATTCACTCATTCATTGACTGTGTGCTTGGATGGATTCATTAATGCTCTCTGTAATATTCCGTGATCACATACACACAGTAAGCCCCATGTAAAGGGCTGTTTTTATTTTTGCCTTTGCATGTGTGACTTCATGGCTTAAATACCTGTTTTGTGCTGTGTTTTCTAACTCTTGTCCACACACCCACACTTTCTGACATTACAGAATCCGTTCCAATAAGAGAATGCTGTTACTGGTGGGTGGTTTGCCTCCTGGACCTGATCGTCTCCCCAGTAATTTGGTCCAGTACTATGACGACGAGAAAAAGACATGGAAGATCCTCACAAGTGAGTAGCAAGGCTGTATTTTTTTTTTTTTTTTAACCCGAGGCATCTTGTGTTAGCGTCTTTTATGATGAGAAATAGTTGTTCCTATGGATGGCTTTAACACAGGTTAATTTCCACGGAAAATGAGGGAAGGAGTTCCCTAAATCCTTGAGGTAATAATGTATCACTATCACTTTTAATATAAGTTTTTAATCAGAGCGTGACTTCACAGCACTGTGGAGTTTCATGCCCGGTTTCTCTTGTTTTTGCTGAAATATCCTGGCAAGATGCGCTGAGAGATTCATTTGAATCTAATGATCTATTGTGGCATACATGGGACAATAATGAATGACATTTTATCTCAATAGCTTTAAAAAATGTGGCTCGCTAGTCTGCCTTCAGTTGACCACTACTTAAGATTGAATAATGGCATACATGCCAACACACACTGATGACGTTGCGACTATGAACATTGATTTTGGGGTAAGATAAGGCAAATGCCAGCGAGACAAGAGAAGTAAAGCAATAATATCATCATTAACCAAGTGATCAACATTGGCAATAAACGGAATAACATGCTTGAAAATAATAATAATAAAAATAAAATGCTAATAATAATATTAATAATAATAGTAATTGGTGGCCTATAGCTTTATGATTTTCATTACAACCAAATATGGAAATAATTTGCGTATAATACTCTATTTGTGTGTAGAAAATGTCTTCAGCCTTTGTGAACTTGTAGGGGAAAAAATCTTGTTTCTGCAGCACATGCCTCTGGCCAGTGTCCTATCCTCTTTTTCTCACTGTCTTCCCTGACCTTTTGAGGCTCACCACTATATTGGTGCCATATTACAAAGGTCAAACAAGAGCTAATGGGAAACCACATTGTCCTTTGCATCATCATTGGTGGTCATATTGAGTTTTTGTCCTTTGTTTTGGTTGGAGACATATCTCAATAAGAGCCTCTCCATTTGTACTTATTAGCTATAGGTCTGTTTTCTGTCAGCTTGACCCTGTGCACTTTGTGTTCTCTCTTCATGGCGAGGATTGTTTCCAGAACCAGTGTGGTGTTTCTGTTGTTGTTTCTCGGGATACATAAATTCATTAATTTAATTCAGTCTTGGACAGGGTTTCTTCCTGGGCTGGAATCATGTGTTTCTTGGCAGCTGTCTTGATATTTTACCTCAGATTTGGACAGATTTATCAGGGTGCACTCCACTAAAGGAGGCATATATATATACACACAACAGCCTGAAGCCTACTGGTATTTATATTGTCATTTTCTCATTACACTCACACTCATGGGTATAAACTGCAACAAGCAAAAGGTCAATAGGGATTTCCATCACTCAAAACTAAAAAGTTAACACTCAAATGGTCCGTGGCCAAGTGGAAGGACAAAACTGCAAAATCATCCCCTTAACACATCAGTGACCATCTGATGTAGCTTCCACACAATGGATGTGGAATAGAAGATTATTAACATTCAATCATAACTTTTCAATGAGGCGAAACCTGAGAGGGACAGACTTTGATTAAGACATTCATCAACACAATTTAGGAAGAATCTGATCCCTCTTGTCGTGTCAGATATCTATTGCTCGGTGATTCCAGTGTAAAGTTTGCCATCTAGTGTACCCACAGCAGCGTGGAGCAGTGGAAGACAAAGGCAGAGACAGGCTCGGCCACAGTGCAGGACTATTCTCCTCTCCTGTGCTGTTAAACCAACCTCATATTAGAATCCCATACTTTGAATCGGACCTCATCTGAGCGTGGCCTAGAACAAAGGAATGCAGCTCAGTGGGATGCAATAGTAATGGTGTTAAAGGAACGACGGAGCCAGAGCAGCAGTGGTGCATTAGCTGTGGAGTCATTCAACCGACCCCGGCTGTGCCTCTATGCAGAGGTTTCTGACTCCCTCTAGTGAGCCTGAGAGCTCACTGTAGAACGGAGTGATGGCGTCCATCTCATAGAGGACGTGCTTGCTCTGTCCTCCCATAGCTGGTGCTCTATATACCCCTGGGGTTAGAGGAAGGTTTGGGTGAGAAGGGGACAAGTGGGAAATCAATTTCATATGCCCTTTAAGATGATAATTCATGGTAAAGTCCCACACAGTATAGAAGGGGGGAAAAAATGGGTACGTTTTATTTCGTTTCAATGCACAAGACTATTAGAGCGGTGTCGATTATTTCAGCCTGGCACCATTAGTCTAAGCTAGATGTTGCCACTTATCCTGCTGTTCACCTGTATCTCAGGCACCTGTAGAGGTTGGAAAAATGTCCCAAATCCTGCCGGTGCAGAATTTCCTCCTCGGTTTTCTTATTGTAGCCCCTGACATACTGTAAAGCAATAATCTGCTTTTCATGTCGGTACGTGACGATGTTTAGTATGAGTGCAAGTCACTAGACATCAAATAAAAAGCCACCCATCCATGTCCCATATACTGCTGACTGAATGATAATGTAAATAGCATGTAAGGGAATCTGGCAGTCATATGGCACTAGTCTTTGAGGTGCACTGGAGGCAGGCAACCTAATCCGCTCGTTCAAGATAAAGCTCTGTTTAGTGTATGTAGTATTAGTTCCTATCTGAGGCTCCCCTCCCAGAGAGGACCTCCACATGTCAGCCAGCCAGAGTGAGATTGCAGGGAGAGGCCAATTGGAAAGAAATGAGATTCAAGGCTGTCTAATTTTGCAGCAACTGTGATCCATCAGGCGGTGGGGAGGTGACAGTGGAAATGACTGATGGAGACAGACAGGTGGGCTTTAACATTTCACTGATTTGTGCTCAAAAGGCGCCGGGCCTGAGATTTATTGAGTGAACACGATCATGTTCATTATGACTGTCACCTAAGACCATTTCTCTACATCTCAATGGGGTCACTTCAGCAGGGGAAGATGGAGGAGTGGAGGGGACCACAAAAAAACATACACAAGGGAAAATCCTCCACAAGGGGTCCTGCTGCAGCTGCGTGTGTCTGTCCTCGCTCTCTTTCATGCAAGCCCATGATGAGTTGTTTGATTTATCTTAGTTCATTGGCTAAGAGTCTACGACATGCGGTAGGATCTTCAGCACATTGTAACATGTGCTAAAGATCCTATGGATTTGCTCCTTAATATATTAGTGTAAGAAGCAACACTAAAATGCCAATGGATAGATAGATTCCCACAGTAAATAATACACAGTTGACTCACACTGATGCAGATATATATTTATTTAATTAGTTATTTAGTTCAGTTATTACAAATGTCATCCATAAGCTTTGAAATACCACAGGTGAGAAACTGCAAAATGTACCCACTAAAAAATGTTAACCATCTCTAGTGCTATAAATCAAAAGCGCTTTAAAGCAAGAAATGGATACAAAAATAGGCCTGGCAAGCTGGCCCTGGGAATGATAGCCTTTATGTGCATTATACAGTTTCCCATCTGGTCTATTTCATGCACTCTAACCCATTGAAAGCCCATTTTTTCCACTGTCTTTTCATGTGAATTTGTGAGAATGTCAATTAACTTTGGTCAACTGTCAACTGTGAAAGTAAACTGCAAATTAAATCACACTTATCCCAATATGAGTATATACTGTATGTTGACTTCCTGTCAAACTGAAGGGCTCACAGTCGTATTTTTGGACTTGCGAAGTTGCTCATCGCTCATGAATACGTGAAGTAGCAAACACAGTTACTGGATAAGAAACCCTGCTGGTTCAAGTCCTCCTCATATTAAAAAAAAACAAAAAAAAACTTAAATTGCAGTTACACACAACTTTTGCAGGCATGAAGAACAGTAATCAAAACTTCATTTCAGTGTGACTAAAATATATTGTCCATTACGTTCTCGTGGTTTTGTGATAGCTGCTGATCGGCATCATTGATTTTTATGTCTCCTCTAGTAATGCCTTACAACAGTGCCCATCACTGTGTGGTGGAGGTGGAGAACTTCCTGCTGCTGCTGGGTGGAGAAGACCAGTGGAACCCCAACGGTAACTGATTAAACACCATGGAGCAATAAGCCATGAGAGGCTGTACAGTGATTTAACAGCTAGGAGAGCTTGTATGAAGCGACGGTAACCATTATAAGAAAAAAAAAAAAAGGATTTCTCTTTTTTATGCAATAATAATTAAATAATAGGCCGGCTATTCTTCTATGAAGCAATATAATTAAATAATTCCAGTGTGCAAAAAATGTGTGTTAATTCAACCCTGTGTGTAAAAATAAGAATTATGCCAGAGTTTATAGAAGTCCACACCATCAGAGTCAGCCGCCACAGCACAATTACAGCACTATGAGTGGACAAACAACACTCCAACAACATGAGTGGACAAACAACACTCACTTGACAACACCAAATAATTCACTGTGAAATAGTGACATGTATTTATACTGAAAAATCTGGTGTGTGTGTGTGACTGGTGATTTTCAGACAGTTTTTTTTTCTTTTCTCCAGGTTTTTCAATGATCAGAGTCAGACTGGATTGTTTACTAGTTTACTATACTTGGTAAAAGACAGAACAATGTTATGTATGTCATAGATATTTATTTGTCTTTTTTTTTTTTTTTTTTTTTCAGGAAAGCACAGCACTAATTTTGTCAGCCGCTATGATCCCAGATTCAACAGTTGGATACAGTTGCCTCCCATGCAGGAGAGGTAGGCCACTATATGTTTATGTCATCCATTTATAGTTATATAGATACAGATGTTTATGTTAATTACTATTGATTTATATATTGTACTTGATTGCTAATGGGTCATTGCTTTTGTTGACATTTGCATTCAAATTCTGTTTATCATTGTGGTATGTGATGTAAGAATATACATAGAGTATAACCTGGATAAATGAAGGAAAATAAAGGGAATAAAGGTGGGAAATGTGGCTATACACTGGGAAGATGCAGGATTTTCATTGGTCCAGGCTGATCTGTGTTGTGTTGTGGGAAGTGATCTAACCAGAAGTAAAACACGGATCTACAAGTGGATCAGTCTAACTTGCTTAAGTCTAATTTCACTGTGAGATTTAGCTGGTTTGTCTTGTGCTCCCTGTAAACTAGGGCCAGAATAATAATAATAAAAAAAGATTGATGTTATTTTCATGTAATGGCAGGCAGATAAGATTGTGAGCAGCCCTGTTAGATCTGATCTAAGTTGTTTCAACTGGATTAAACGTAGATCTATCTGGACTCTGGGGTGTTCAGTCTTTGTGTCAGTTCTGTTTAATTTGTATAGCCCTTAATCAGTGTTACAGTCTCAAGGGGCTTCACAATGCCTGCATTATGGAAACAGTGAATGAAAACAGCACCCTCAGAATTAGACACTCAACTGAGAACCAAAAAAAAAAAAAAAAAATCCGATGAAAACCTAAGGCTGAGGTGAATTTGCTTTGTGCATAAAAAAATGATTAGCTTTTGCACTTCGTTGCAAATTTTGTGTTTCATCTCTGGTGTCTCTGGTGTTATCATATTTTTTCTTTACAGAGAAGATTAGCTTGTCTGTCCTCCATTAAAATATAGATTTAAAAGCTGAGAGAAATGATCCATTGGCTGCAGTGAATAGTTTAGAGGATGCCCCTACAGTTGATACAGTAGAGCAGTTCACTTGAATAGACCAAGACTGATAGAAATGTGGAGTCTTTTTTTTATTTTTATTTTATTCAAATGAAACCTTGGTTCATTTACATAGGATTTATTCACCTTCAAATGAAATAAGAGACATGTAGCTTGACACTCTTCTATCTATCTTTTGTTGTTGGTGTTGTTGTGCTTCTTTTTTTTGCAGTCATATTTTTATTTGCTAAGGCGCTCATAGCTCACAAGCATGTTACTGTCCCTAAGCTAGTTTTCATAAAATACTAATTCACTATTGTCAGTTTTTATCTTTTTCCTGAATGATTTGCACCTCACACAGAGACACATCTGTTGATAAGCCTTCAATGAATCTGTCATTGTTGGTTTAATGATGTTGTCTGGTTGACACCTCCTCCTCAGGAGAGCCAGTTTCTTTGCCTGCCGCCTGGATAAGCACTTGTACGTGATTGGTGGCAGGAATGAGACGGGCTACCTCTCCAGCGTGGAGTCCTACAACCTGGAGACTAATGAGTGGAACTATGTGTCATCTCTGCCGCAGCCTCTGGCCGCCCATGCAGGAGCAGTGCACAATGGGAAGATATACATCTCAGGTCAGGACAGATCCCCTTCACACAACCTTCGGCGCTAATCACACTGACAATCCCTTGTTCTTCTGTAATGAAAAGCCCCTTTAACTTAGTCAGCAGGCGTTTTTCATCTCTCTGCTACATAAACATTTTGGGAAAATTGCTAGTCATTCTAAAAAAAAAAAAAAAATCACTTTTTGGTAAGTAAAGGATACAAGATGACTAATAATATCACTGATCCACCAGTAATCATCTTGTCATGGTAGGAGTCATATTTTCCAACTGTACACATGGTGCCTGGTAACTACTGTAACTGCAGACACTGGCAGAGCTAAATCAATACATTCACCTCCTATACACATATTTCTTGAAGACTGTCACCCATCTTTTTAAGCACATGTCAATCGGCCTCCAGTTATGTATTTAAACAGCACTTTATTAATGACATAGTGTCATCTTTACCTGTTGCAGGAGGAGTCCACAATGGAGAGTATGTTTCCTGGCTCTATTGTTATGATCCTATAATGGATGTGTGGGCCAGGAAACAGGATATGAACACAAAGCGTGCCATTCATACCTTGGCTGGAATGAACGACCGCCTCTATGCTATTGGAGGAAACCATTTGAAAGGTAAGTACTGAGGCATTTGAGGTACTGAATAGAGAGCAGGACAAGATCAATACCTTTTTTTTTTTTTTTTTTTTTTTGGAGCTATGTGAAAGAGATGCGTCCATTATGAGCGGGTGTCCATGACCTTCATTACACTGGAGGACTTGCAGTTGCCCTGCTCTGTCACGTTTCATCATCCCAGGTGCAACGTGAAGATACACATATGCATCTGCATGCTGTTCAAATAATGAGGTGTATGGAGTGCAATTTGTGCCACTGCACAGAGGAATGTTAACAGTGTGTTCTGAATTTCTTGGTGTTCAGTCAAACATTATTTTTGTTTAAAAAAAAATAGCTTGCATTTAGTTGCTTGAAATAGCTTTTTTTCCTCATTATTCAATTGGCACATGTCACTCTGTGTTTATTTGTTTATGTATTCATTCAATCATACGTATATATTTTTTGTATGTGTATGTATAGGCCAGTCTATGTTTCATATTGTGGGTACAGGATGTCATCATTCTCCAAACATTCATCAAATTTGACTGAGCAGTGTCTGAGATACTGAGCGTGAAGCATAGGGCCCTGTTGACCTGGTGGTGGCGCTGTGGTGGGCCAGTCTCTTTTATATTCAAACTGCTGGACCTTAGTGTCAACATCTATCGGTCAACCCAAGTTTCATCCAAAACAGGCCAGCAGAGGCTATTGAATCGCAATCCATAGTTCCTTTGATTACGGAGGATCAAAGATTGAGAAAGATATTAATTATTCAACCTCATTCTTTTGCAAGTTGTTATTATTACCATATACTAATGTCATCATATATTTTGACATTTTTTTCTCCCGGTCTCGTGCAGGTTTCTCCCATCTAGACGTGATGTTGGTGGAGTGTTACGACCCGAAAGCTGACCAGTGGAACATCCTGCAGACGCCCATCCTGGAGGGCCGCAGCGGTCCTGGCTGTGCTATTTTGGATGACAGCATCTTTCTAGTGGGGGGCTACAGCTGGAGCATGGTAACGTCTAATAGATGAGATTAGATTAGTTTAGATGAGATTTTAATGATCCTCGTGGGGAAATTGGGTCATTGCAGCAGTAGAGGATAGGGATATAGATAATAAAAGAACATGTTGAAGGTAATACCAAAAATAATTACAACCAAAGAACACACCAGAGCTAATTCAGCACACCAAAGAGAGGGTAAAGCCGTGTCTTCATCATGGAGTGCAGACCTAATATCAGCCTGAACAAATTCAGTTTCACTCTTTTCCTGAGGATTTTTTGTTTGTTGTTTACAAATCTATCAAGCACATCTACTGTGCATCACTAAGTTTACATGTGAATCATTACATGTTCAAATCACCGTCTATATAGATGGAAGAATATACAGTATGTATATGTAAACTGTAACAAAATTTCCAATGTTTAGTCACACTTTTGCTTTAATCATCATGATAACCATATTTGGACAGCGTGTTTTTTTAAGCAGTCACAGTTTTTGCAGTACATTCTGTCTCGTATCAACCGAAGTCACCATCAAACACTCAAGTCTCCTTAATGCTACTACACCTGTGCAGCATACAATGTCATATTCTGGGTTTTATAAAAGGGTCAATGGGGAATTAATAAGAATAATTCCATGATAACACCAACAACAGTGTTTTTTTTGTTTGTTTGTTTGTTTTTTTTTTGTAATGATAATTGTGATTTTGAGATACTATACACTGTGTAATACCCTGTACAATACTGGCACCTAGGAGGTGCTCACCCTTAAAATAGCACAAAGGATTACATCAGTTCTCATACACTGGAGGATTGAAGTATCTCACTGAGTTAAAGTAAAAATCTTCAACATGTTCTTGTGAATAAAAGTCAGTTTTGCCATTCGCTGTTGCCACTTGACATAATACAGCAGTAATTCACTCTGTACCCAGTTATGAAAGCTGTCAGGTCGGGCTTTTTCGTGAAAGATTCCCTTGTATGGAGGAAGTGTTGTGTCTCACATTTCTAGCAGCAGCAGCTTGTTGGTTGTGTGTTGATGGTGACTTGTGAAACTCTCGCACACTCTTGCACATCCTTAACCTAACCCTACCCTAACCTTAACATTAACGTTAACCGCACTCGTGAGAGTTTGAATCTAGATTCGCGAAAAAAAGACTTGTACATGCAGTTCAGGATGCATTACTATCGGAAAGAGGAGATTATTTTACTGCATGTAACTTGTAATTGTGCATTTTTTGAGTGCATATCTTTTTAACTAAACCAGCATCACAGATTTGACAATTAGAAATCAAAACAACACTAAAGTTTGTGATTTTTTTTTTCAGGGGGCCTACAAGTCTTCCACCATCTGCTACAGCCCAGAGAAAGGGACATGGACAGAGCTGGAGGGAGAGGTGGCAGAGCCCTTAGCGGGCCCGGCCTGCTCGACCGTCATACTGCCTGCCTGCCTTCCCTTTAACAAATGACAACTAACCCAACAGACAGGTGGCGAGGGAAAGGAGCAACAGAGTGATTGGGGGGAGGACCATCAATAAGAAAAAAAAAAACAAAAAAACAATTGTCAACAATTTTGTGACAAACCCCTCCGATCAGATGATGGGGGTGTGTATAAATTATTTTTTTACAGGTTTGAGACCAGAGCACTTTCGTTATTCCTTACCGAAGGTTTGAAAAAGAAAATTCGTGTAATTCATGTATTTAAACCCATCTGTGTTGAACTTCTGAGAAATGGTCACTTTCATATGAGATTTTGTTTAAACTGGTAGTAAGTGTTTTTGGCTTCTCTTCTATAGCACGCATAGTGTTGAACTGAATTATAGCTTTCAGATCCATTGTATCTTGTAACCAGTAGAGGCATAACTCAAGCGAAAAGCAGTGTTGTTTCAAGGACTGACGTCAGGAGAAAAAGTGATCAATCCCAAACTGTAATGGGGCTACGTTAAACTAGGGCTGGGTGATGAACAGTAACTGTGATGATCAAACTGTACTGTATATTCCTCACAATTTCATGTTATTACTCATTTTTCTCATGCAGGATTTTGCACTTATCCTGCTGTATCCTTTTGTCTCATCATCCTGCAGATGTTTTGCTGTCTTCCTCTGAAATTACCAAGAAAATATTTGTAATTTTAACAGTCCCAAGTTGGAAAGCTTTCAGAGAACTTTTTTCCTAAACGCAGTACACTCTTGTTATGACATAATTTAGCTGGTATGAGGAAAAACACACCGTACAAAAAGACTCTGATATGATAAACATGATCCTTATGAGGATTTCTCCATATCACCCAGCCCTAACTTTTAACAAATCATATACACCCGAGCCAAAATCATGTTTCTGTATAAACTGTTAAACAGAGTTCCTCACAGGTTATCTGCCTGACAGGCCAAATCTTGCCAGACGTTTGTGGCAATTTAAAGTTTAACAATGATTATGAATATTTATATGATAGCACTAATGGTGATGTTGATTATACAACGATGGTACAATCAAATTGCTGTCGCTTGCCATTGTAGCATATGGATAGCATATTTGGGTGTAAAGATCAGCTGATGGAAACGGGCTTTCTTTAAGTTTGTTCTCGGCCCGTTTGTGAGGCCGCGTAGAGTTTCCTCGATTGAATTTTAAACTTCCAGGTATGAAAAAAAAAAGAATAAAGGAAAAGCATACTGTGGTTGTTACTGCACTAATTGTGAACTTTAATTTAACAAAAAAAAAAAAAAGGGTTCACTAAAATGATGATGGATGTGCTGTTGTTAAAAAATATATATATCTTCAGTACAAATGAACTCAAATCTAGTCCTTACCATTAGGTTGAGAAAAAGTCGACTCTAAATATTGATGCAGTACCTGTTGAATCCTGTAAAATTAGTTGATTTTCATTCTTGTACATAATCGCTTGCAGTGAAACATTTTTGTGCACTCAACTTTGGATTTATTCTCAAATCCTGTTATTGTCCTTTGCATTTTAGAATATGAAAATAAATTGACTCTTGATGATTAAAATTCCTTCTTGGCTTTTTTTTTGTTGTTGTTGTTGTTGTTTTTTGACACTTTAGGTTGAGCCGAGAGCCTTCAGATAAAGATATCGCATGAAAACAAAACATTTTTGAGCTTCAGTATTTTTAATTATGAAGACTATTGCACCCACCTCCTGTTATTCTTCTGATTATGCAGCTGTTGCCAAAGGGAAAAAAAAAAAAAAAAAGAAAAATACCTCCTTTTCCAGGTAGCCTACATCATTTCACTCACCTGTTTAGTGATTGAAGTATACATTACTAGAATGGACAACAATGCACAAATGTACCACAAACATATCTTTAAAAAAAAAATAATAATAAATTTAAAAAAAATAAATTAACCTTAATATTCCCTAAGACCCACACCTTATTTCCAAAATCCTTTATGATAAACACAGAAAAGGCTTGATTAATGGAACCTGATACATTAATAGGCTTGCAGAAAGGGGGGTCTTGATTAAATCCATGATCTCACCTCTTCCATGCTGTTAAAGTTTGTGAGGTTGCCATCCTGAAAATGAAGTTTGGGCTCAGGCTTGCATGGCGTTATATCCTCACCCTACCCTCACTCTGTGTTTTGGAGGATAAATAATTAAAACACAATACCAGTATGTGAAAAGTTTTTTTTTTTTTTTTTGGACAACATATGAGGGGCAACCAAAACCTGAGAGCTTGAAAACTTGAAACTAAAACACAGGCAGGCAGCGGGGTCAGCAAAGGGCACACAGTTTAAGCCATAAACAAACAAACAAACAAACTATCTAACTAACTAACTAAATCACCAAAAATGCTTCAACATCCACAGCAAAATAAATTTGGAACTATTTTTTCAAACTGAAGAGCATCACTGCATTACTGCACACTGGAGGCTGCTCACTAACCGTATCACTCCGCCTGGCAGTTATGCTAACAAAAATTCGAGTTATCAAGTGAGCAAAACAGCTCCAAAATATAGCTAGAGTCCGTCAAATGACTTCAGCAAGCCTTGGAATAGCTACATGATTGTATTTGCATTTTGTTGTGGGCGGTTCAAACATTTCAGTGAGTTTTGTGGACTAAAACATTGGCCATTTTCTGATGCTAGTGGCTGCTATTAGCTAGCTTACCTGCCTGCTCGGAGCTCGGGATAATGCAGGGATATCACTTGTGAGTAAGTCCTTGTGCCAAGAAATCTGGATTATTTCTTTAAGCTGAGCCAAGATATTTGGCTTTTTCCTCTACTCTCTTATCCTCATGTTTCTCCCACTTCCTTGCCTCCTCCTCCTCACCTGTCTCCTCCTGTCTTGCCCTCCTCCTCCTTTTTATTCAATATCTCCTCTCGCTCAAAATTGTCCTCATCCACTTCCAGTTTTTACTCAGCAGATATGCATTGGTCTGGCTGAGTCATTTCACATTAATAACTGTGCTTGTTATCGTGCCTGCTTACAAAATAGGACACACACTTGTGGTCAGCGGTATGTGAGAGGTAACTCCAGGCCTCCTTGATGCTGAGCACCTCGTAGTTAAAAAAAACACCAGGGCTGCCTCTGGTCCTGAGCAGCTGATGAAGGCGGAGGTTTCCAGGTTTCTCTGCCCACAAGACGTTTAGCCACAGGCTGAACCTCTGCTCCGTCAGGGCAGTGCTAACTCCCTCTTTGCCGGGCTGAATATTGTCCATCAAGCCCGGCTAACTGCCTCTGTGAGAGGCCGCTCAGGCGTGTTTTGTTCCCAGAGCATGGCCACTGTGGACTTGATCTCCTCTCCCTCTTAAACAGGATTTAGATGCTCTGCACTGCACTGCACTGCAAAAAAAACTATCCATCTTACCAAGTCCATTAGCCTCATTTTCAGTGATTAAATCTGTTTTGTGAAAAAAAAAAAAAAAAAAAATCTGCCAGTAGGATGCGATAACCCCATTTGTTTGTAATGCACTGTCACTTGTTTCAGGATTAATTCTGGAAAATAGTATAATAACATTGAAACAGGGCATAATGCAGCAAATCACCCCTCTAGAGTCAAGAAAATTATTCTTAATTCAAGAAAAAAAAAATTGAAACAAGTTGATTCGATTTGGAAACCGGAATTAATCTCAGTGCGCTCACAGATTTTTTTTTCACTTGCAAGAGAAACAAGATTTTAAGTCTGAGGTGTAAGTCTAAATTACTTGGTAAAATAGGTTTTTTTTTTGCAGTTTGCGTTCTCACCTGGCAGTGCTACTCAGCGGCACATGGAGATTAATGCCAGTTGGATGGAGAACGGTAAATTGTGAGGGTGAATGGTTTGGAAAGAGAGGGATACACAACACGATTTAGACATGTTTCCAAAACACAAGAGCCTAAATGGCGATGCATTTACAGGAACATGTGTCAGGGATTCATTAGACTTGGTGGCCTTCCAGAACTGCAGCTGCCCATTGCAGCCCTCGACATCTCTCACAGATTGACTGCCACTGACTTTGCCAGGAAACAGTACAGAGAAAGATTTATCTTTACGCCCTGAGTCTAAAATAGCAATAGTCCTAAGCACTTCAAACCAACAAAAGGACACCAAATGGGCTTGGTAAGGCAGCTGCTCCAAGTGACAGCATGTTGAGGCTGCCTGAACATGAGCGCCAAGCTTGAAACACACAGCACCCTCATAGCTGCCTTACCGAGCCCATTTTGTGTCCATTTCTTGCATTAAAGTGCTTTTTACTTACAAGCAATAGCTGACATCTTTTTGTTTGTTGTTGCGCATCATGCATTTTCCCACCTACTCAATTTAATATACTGCAGAACATGGGAAACCTATTTTTTCCACCCTCCCCTAGAATATGAACAAATCCGGGCTTCAGTACATTAAAAAACACAGCATTATTACACTAAATGGGAGTCAATAAAGTGTTAACCAGCAAATAACCATAAAAAACACATCTGATGTGTAGGCTATGTCTTGTGCCAGACCAGATTTGATTTGCCAACCATTTACTACCGAGCATGTCTTGCTCCAAACCATGTGCGACATCCGCTTCCACATACTTTTTTTTTTTTTTTTTTTTTTTTTTTTTTTTCCAAAGCCAGCAGTTTCTCTGCTTGGCATCTCCGCTTCATGAGTACCTGCACCCATTTGGCCAGGTGCCTAGAGGATAAGATAGCAATTATTTTCTCACCGAGATGATCCTGCTAGATTACATAAATCCATATCTAATATCACAATACCGTATTAGCTAAAATGTCACAACATTAAGAAATACCTACTTTTCTTCTGGGAATGTGCTGTGTCGGAGTTAGGCACTGACAACAGCAGAGTGTGGAGAAGTCTGGGCGGTCTGGTTAGTTTTAACTGGAGCTGCTCACACCCTCTTATTTTAATTCTGCCACTTTTAGTCACTGCCCAAATCAGTGGCACAAACACGGGAAGGTAACACCAATGTAACACTAAAGCTGAGATGATTAGTCGATTCATCATTTAGTTGACTGACTGAAAATCAATTTACTATGATTTTGATAATTCATCAGTCATTTTAGTCATTTATCCGGCCAAAATACCAAACATCTGCTGGTTAAAGCTTCACAGATGAGCTATGAATTACTTGCTTTTCTCCATTTCATATCATTATGAAATGAAAACTTTGGAGGGATTTGGCACCCGGTCAGAATAAAGCAATTATACGAATCATTTTTGGCTCAGGGAACTTGCTGTAGGCATTTGTCATTATTTTTTCACATTTTATAGATGAAATCAGATCAGAATCAGAATCAGAAATACTTTATTGATGCCCAAGGGGAAATTGGGTATGAATGAATGAATCAGTTATATAAATAATCAACACATTAATCGACGATGCCAATAATCATTAGCTGGAGCCCTAGGTAACACATTCTGTTGCAGACAGACTATTTCTCACTGTATATTGTTGAAAAGATTGATACAGATGGTCATCAGAGGACAAAAAAATCTGAAGGATTTCATTTGACTGTGAACATGAAACACGCAGGGATCTGAGGATTTTTTTTACCCTTCAGTGTTGGTGGCAGATGGTTTCAGCTCTGCGCTCAGTCCCACTGCAGGCACCTCACACAGCCTGGGGAATAATAGGATTGGTTAAGATGAACATGGCTGACCCTTTAATTAACTTCATGAACTATCATGGCTCTGTTTTAATCACAGAGTATATCCAGCCATTGCTTTAACTTTTGAAATTGTGCAGGAAAGACACAGGACACGTTAAAGGCTTTGAAAAATGTGCGCAAATTAAGTTGAAAACTCAAAGATTGATACTTGGCTCAAATGTATTGATAATGTCTCACAAGATTAAGTTTTGTGATATATTGGATTATCGATTGATTGGCCCACCCCTAGTGAATATTGTATTAATAAATGCGAGGTCATAAAACTATAGGCCTACACTGTTCTTGCCAACCAATATGACAGGGCTGCCATGTGAAGCTCACAACACTCGACTGAGCACAGGCTCTCATGAAACAAAATCACAATTTGTGCAAATTTTTTAAGAGCTTTCCTAAATGAGACATTCCACAATTCAAAAAATGTGACCTTCACTTTACTGGCGTGAAAGCAAAACATAGAAAAACAAGCTATTCAACATTACTGGAGAGTGCAGGCTGCACGTTTTCTTTTTTATAGTAACATTTTAGCACTGTGTAATAGTAATTTGAGTTACTGTAATGATATAGATCCAAACTTACTTAGTTATAATTTGGGGGAGATTTTTTTTTTTTTCTTTTTTTTTTTTTTGGTCCATGTAGACTAACACATTAAAAGGCTATCCAGTATTCAGTGCCTCTATGGTCTACAAGAACCAGATTCGCCCTCCTGAAGTGGTGAGATAAACAGTGGCAGCATCTGAGCCAACAACTGATGTAGATGAAAGGACAGAGAATGATGCATGATGCTATAATTCCTGCTGACCCACTTCAACAGTGTATTTTTAGCAATAATTTGCATGCTGTTTGAATGCTTTCATACAGTATCCCACTGTTTTGAAGTTCTGTACATCTCTGATTATATTTGTGTCTCTTAACCAACAGTTTCTTGCAGATACAACAGAGGTAAAACACTTCTGTAAGAGATAAAGAGGTTTCAGCACTTCATCAACAGGTTGAGATGCAAGTGTTTCATTGCTCTGTGGCTTCAGCATCAAGAGAGTCTCTTCTCAGTCTCACCTTGTTCAAGAAGACTCTGATATTCATTAGCAGAAACAGAGAAGGACCTGGAGCCTTCTTAAAGAGGAAGTGGGAATAACTGAGTCACCTTGATGTAATTTTATATTCTTAATCCTATACATGGAAACTAAATATGGTGGTGAATGAAGAAAAAAAACAAGCTTGTGTTGCTGAGAATTTAGCTGACATTTTCAGAGCACTAGCTGAGAAAATTTCCCATCTGTATGACCTCCGGACATTTTGGTCAAGTCAGTTTTGGCTCTAACATTCAATCATTTGAGTACCACCATATAAATATTCTTGTAAAATTGTAGAAATATGTTTGGATGTTTGGGTAAAATATTGTCCACATACAGTCTTTTTTGCGGATGAAACTTAAAATTTTATATTGGTTGAAAGATGTATTTGTGGCAAGCCGTTTGAAATATACAAAGATCTTTTTTCATCATGGCATTTGCAGAGTTGATTTTTAAATGTATGATAATTGATTTCCCCAGTCAAATATAACACTAAGGCTGGGCGATATGGACAGTATCAAATATCACAATATTTTGGACCAAATACCTCTATATTGATACTGTAAAAATCACTATTGGTGCTTTTACAAAATATTTGCACAATGAGATTTCTGATAAATAATCATTGGTAATGCCTGTATAATAACTAAGTGGGTAAAGGCAAATGCTAGCACAGCGAGAATAGTCTGGTAAGTTCAGAAAATGACATCCCTCTACTGTATTGCAGCCATTAAAACCCTGAGAAGTTAAACTGCTGAAACTTGTAAACACCTCAGGATGTGTGTCCATGAGGAAATGGGTAAAACATCTTATTCATTTTGTATTACTCTATAGAAAATCAATAGGAGGCAGGCTGTATGGATCCACAGGGAAGGTATACATTATTGTTAACCATGAACCAGAAAATGTAGCCTTACCTTTATCTCTACCCCTTGGAAAGCTTTGTCGTCTTTCCTGAATCATGTATGTATTTTATATTTTTCAGCAGCACTAAACTTTGTGCGTGGTGACGTCACAATTTTGAATTTTAATTTTTCTGCTTCCTGACTGATGTTCAAGCCCAAGTTTAACTCCCTCACTCCCTCGCTCAGCTCGCCTCACCTTACCCCACGTGCACCTTATCTTGCAAATGTCTAATTCTTACCCACAGCTCTTAGAAGTTCCAGGGTTATTTAAATACTAAAAAGGAGAGAATAAAAAGGGAAAATGTGCACTCATACTTAACCATCATATCCTGCTTGTGTTTATCATTAAAATCATGTCACCACTTTTATTCCATATTCCATAATCACATGAGGATCTATGTGAGTAACTGTAGCTGCTGCTCTACAATAATAACAGGAGGACACTTGCTTCTGTTTTGTCTCTGCCAGGGCAAAACCGCTGAGTCGTGCTTCTCAAACATGACTAAGACACTGGGTTTCGTGTGTGAGAGGTAGTGTTGTAGCTTATGACTTAATAAGGGTTCTGTTTTCTGTCCAGCAACAGCTTTAACCATTCAGAATGTAAATAAAACAAAATAAAAATGTATCCAGGAGCTATACATTCTTTGAATTAGCCAACACTTTGACATTGTTGGTGAAGGCTACTGTTTTTTCTGTATTGCAAAATAAGGGGAAAAAAGACTACTTCAACTGTTCATTCCTCTATTAAAGAATCACACCCCCTTGGCTTCCTCTAAAATGGAAACAAAAGACCAGTAAAAACATAAAGTGGCCATGCATGTCCTGTTTCAGGCTGTCAGCTCTTTCAATGCAGGCACAAAAACATATGCAAAGAGTGGGAGAACCTATAAAAAGGTGAACTAGAATATGGGGTTGGGTGT